>NC_082619.1:2500-5000 GCF_030936135.1 Gavia stellata | reverse complement strand
TTAGGGTTAGGGTTAGGGTTAGGGTTAGGGTTAGGGTTAGGGTTAGGGTTAGGGTTAGGGTTAGGGTTAGGGTTAGGGTTAGGGTTAGGGTTAGGGTTAGGGTTAGGGTTAGGGTTAGGGTTAGGGTTAGGGTTAGGGTTAGGGTTAGGGTTAGGGTTAGGGTTAGGGTTAGGGTTAGGGTTAGGGTTAGGGTTAGGGTTAGGGTTAGGGTTAGGGTTAGGGTTAGGGTTAGGGTTAGGGTTAGGGTTAGGGTTAGGGTTAGGGTTAGGGTTAGGGTTAGGGTTAGGGTTAGGGTTAGGGTTAGGGTTAGGGTTAGGGTTAGGGTTAGGGTTAGGGTTAGGGTTAGGGTTAGGGTTAGGGTTAGGGTTAGGGTTAGGGTTAGGGTTAGGGTTAGGGTTAGGGTTAGGGTTAGGGTTAGGGTTAGGGTTAGGGTTAGGGTTAGGGTTAGGGTTAGGGTTAGGGTTAGGGTTAGGGTTAGGGTTAGGGTTAGGGTTAGGGTTAGGGTTAGGGTTAGGGTTAGGGTTAGGGTTAGGGTTAGGGTTAGGGTTAGGGTTAGGGTTAGGGTTAGGGTTAGGGTTAGGGTTAGGGTTAGGGTTAGGGTTAGGGTTAGGGTTAGGGTTAGGGTTAGGGTTAGGGTTAGGGTTAGGGTTAGGGTTAGGGTTAGGGTTAGGGTTAGGGTTAGGGTTAGGGTTAGGGTTAGGGTTAGGGTTAGGGTTAGGGTTAGGGTTAGGGTTAGGGTTAGGGTTAGGGTTAGGGTTAGGGTTAGGGTTAGGGTTAGGGTTAGGGTTAGGGTTAGGGTTAGGGTTAGGGTTAGGGTTAGGGTTAGGGTTAGGGTTAGGGTTAGGGTTAGGGTTAGGGTTAGGGTTAGGGTTAGGGTTAGGGTTAGGGTTAGGGTTAGGGTTAGGGTTAGGGTTAGGGTTAGGTTAGGGTTAGGGTTAGGGTTAGGGTTAGGGTTAGGGTTAGGGTTAGGGTTAGGGTTAGGGTTAGGGTTAGGGTTAGGGTTAGGGTTAGGGTTAGGGTTAGGGTTAGGGTTAGGGTTAGGGTTAGGGTTAGGGTTAGGGTTAGGGTTAGGGTTAGGGTTAGGGTTAGGGTTAGGGTTAGGGTTAGGGTTAGGGTTAGGGTTAGGGTTAGGGTTAGGGTTAGGGTTAGGGTTAGGGTTAGGGTTAGGGTTAGGGTTAGGGTTAGGGTTAGGGTTAGGGTTAGGGTTAGGGTTAGGGTTAGGGTTAGGGTTAGGGTTAGGGTTAGGGTTAGGGTTAGGGTTAGGGTTAGGGTTAGGGTTAGGGTTAGGGTTAGGGTTAGGGTTAGGGTTAGGGTTAGGGTTAGGGTTAGGGTTAGGGTTAGGGTTAGGGTTAGGGTTAGGTTAGGGTTAGGGTTAGGGTTAGGGTTAGGGTTAGGGTTAGGGTTAGGGTTAGGGTTAGGGTTAGGGTTAGGGTTAGGGTTAGGGTTAGGGTTAGGGTTAGGGTTAGGGTTAGGGTTAGGGTTAGGGTTAGGGTTAGGGTTAGGGTTAGGGTTAGGGTTAGGGTTAGGGTTAGGGTTAGGGTTAGGGTTAGGGTTAGGGTTAGGGTTAGGGTTAGGGTTAGGGTTAGGGTTAGGGTTAGGGTTAGGGTTAGGGTTAGGGTTAGGGTTAGGGTTAGGGTTAGGGTTAGGGTTAGGGTTAGGGTTAGGGTTAGGGTTAGGGTTAGGGTTAGGGTTAGGGTTAGGGTTAGGGTTAGGGTTAGGGTTAGGGTTAGGGTTAGGGTTAGGGTTAGGGTTAGGGTTAGGGTTAGGGTTAGGGTTAGGGTTAGGGTTAGGGTTAGGGTTAGGGTTAGGGTTAGGGTTAGGGTTAGGGTTAGGGTTAGGGTTAGGGTTAGGGTTAGGGTTAGGGTTAGGGTTAGGGTTAGGGTTAGGGTTAGGGTTAGGGTTAGGGTTAGGGTTAGGGTTAGGGTTAGGGTTAGGGTTAGGGTTAGGGTTAGGGTTAGGGTTAGGGTTAGGGTTAGGGTTAGGGTTAGGGTTAGGGTTAGGGTTAGGGTTAGGGTTAGGGTTAGGGTTAGGGTTAGGGTTAGGGTTAGGGTTAGGGTTAGGGTTAGGGTTAGGGTTAGGGTTAGGGTTAGGGTTAGGGTTAGGGTTAGGGTTAGGGTTAGGGTTAGGGTTAGGGTTAGGGTTAGGGTTAGGGTTAGGGTTAGGGTTAGGGTTAGGGTTAGGGTTAGGGTTAGGGTTAGGGTTAGGGTTAGGGTTAGGGTTAGGGTTAGGGTTAGGGTTAGGGTTAGGGTTAGGGTTAGGGTTAGGGTTAGGGTTAGGGTTAGGGTTAGGGTTAGGGTTAGGGTTAGGGTTAGGGTTAGGGTTAGGGTTAGGGTTAGGGTTAGGGTTAGGGTTAGGGTTAGGGTTAGGGTTAGGGTTAGGGTTAGGGTTAGGGTTAGGGTTAGGGTTAGGGTTAGGGTTAGGGTTAGGGTTAGGGTTAGGGTTAGGGTTAGGGTTAGGGTTAGGGTTAGGGTTAGGGTTAGGGTTAGGGTTAGGGTTAGGG